>NC_025996.2:95689220-95722328 GCF_000442705.2 Elaeis guineensis | reverse complement strand
TAGGTATAAGTGTCCCTTAGACTTGAGATCGCCTCAGTGACTTGCAAGCAACTCACTGTGCTTTGGTACTGGACTAACTGAATTTTTAATTCAGAGACGGAAGGCTTCTGGCATAGTCAATACTTACGAAGTCAGAGTGTGATCGAGATGGGATTGACCACTCCAAGAGTTGGAGAAGAATGAGTCGCTGTATTTCAATTTAGCAAAACCTTGGCCAGGGTAATCCATCAGATGGATTTGATATTTTGAAATATAATGTGGACAACCTGATCAGAGTTGACAGTTGAACTTTGGGGTGTCCTATGATCATTTTGGTCAAGGAGATGAATTATATGAAAACTATATCTGCATGGGTTCTAAGGATGTTGTTCTACACATTCGACCTATCCGGTCGTCGGGTACCATTACTAGATGGTCACTTCGATTGGTATAGAAATTTGTTTCTATACTACCGACTTAGGTTCGGACCTATGAGGTCACACACATTAGAATTCATGATCCGATCGGATGGTTGATCAACGATTAAGAATCGTTCTAGGGTTAAATGATCAATACGATTGACATTTAACCCAGTGCAAGTGTTGCAGGAGGATCTATTAGCAATTCGATTGCTGATTGGCTTAATTTGATTAAGCCAATGGGTTGAGATTAAGTCTAATTAAATATAATTTAATTAGATTTAGTTTGGGCTTGATTGGATTAAGTTCAATTGATTTATTGGATAAGCCAAGTGCAAGAAAAAACTAGTCCTAGTTCAACTAGGACTTGGGTCCAATCTAATTTCTAATTTGATTAGAAAATTAAATCAGATTTAAATCTATTTAATTTGATTAAATTAGGTTCTTAATTGGGTTAAGACCTATTTTAATTGGGTTGATCTAATTTTAATTTTGATTTGATTTGGAAAACCAATTAAAACAAGTCATAAGACAGAATCCTAGTAAGACTAGGATTCCACCTTGCGCCACATAAGCCTTCTCCCATGCCTCTCTCTATTCAACGCCAATCTCTACTTATTTTGTGCGATAAAAGCCCTCTCCCAGATCTCTCCCACATTCACAAAAGGCCTCCTCTCTTCTTTCTTACATGGAAGGTGGTTTGGATCAAATGTAAAAAGGAATAAGTTTGGATTTCGAATTCTATGAGATAGAGTTTTAGAAATCCAAAACTCTTTCAATTTTGTATCGAATTTATCCAAATTTTTTTTGGAATTTTTGTAGCTTTTAGGGTATACATTGTGCACCCTTTTTGGTGATCCATGCATGAAAATATGAAGGAGGTGCTCAAGAGTTGGGCTCCCTTAACTTGCCATGTTTGGATAAGCCTTGACTAGGTGTTTGACCTAGACAAGGACTCTATCATATCTCTCTATATAAGATGAGTTTCTTTATAAAATTTTATAAAAAGTCAGAGATTTGAGAGACCTTTGTGCCACCCAAAAATCATAGAGAAATACCTTTGGGTCATAGAGATATAAAAGATGCAAGTTTGGATATCTAGAGAGAAAATGTGAAGAAGAAGAGGGTCTTCTTCTAGGGTTTTTGTTTTCATATCTTTCCTCCCTCCATCTTGAGTTTCCTTAGAGCATCTCAGATTTGAAACTTTTCCTTCTACTTTTCATCTTTGGAAGAGTCCAAATCAAGAAGAAGGAGGTACCTGATCAACCATCAAAGAAGGATCAGCGCAGTACTAGCATGTTGTGCTGATTTCCTGAAGCAGGACTTCTGATCGAGATTCGTGGGCTCGTGTGGACGACTCCTAGAGGCCGGACGTATGTGCGGCTTGCAACATCATCCTTAAGCCTGGATCAGTGAGGTTAGAGCATCTAACTTGCAAGGTAATAGATCTGATCTATTGTTTAATACATACATTAGATGTGGTATAGAAACATGTTGATATAATCAACATGTAGTTCATGCTATACTTATATATTTTAATTTCTGATTTAATGCTATGTAATAATCATATAATAGGATCTTAGATCTAGGGATTCTCTGGTTTTAGAAAATAAATTTTGATTTATTTTAGTCTTCCACTGTATGATCTTGAAAAAGTTTCAAGATCTAATCCTGAAATCCTAGATCTGGTTCCAACAATTGGTATCAGAGCTTAGGTTCTTTATTACATGATTATTTATACATGCCTAGATTATTCTTAGATTAGATCTAATTTATAATCTGATTATTAAATCTGAAATTAAAATTTTAGATCAATCACAAACTGCAAGGTTGTCCTGCTGTAAGGTTTACCCCTTACTGTGCAAAGGTTGTCCTAGTTTGTGTAGATCTATCTTTAATCATAAATTTGTTAGATATGATCTAGATTAAATTTATGATTTATTAGATTTAAAAGATATTTAAATCTGAAATAAAATCTCTTTGTTAATAATTTTTTTGCAAAAAAATTGTTTAAAGTTGAAATTATTTCAATTACATGAACCTGTTTAGATTAGATCTAAAGTAGTTTCATGTTTATTTCACTTGCATCTTGATTATGAATCAAATATGTAATATGGTTGGTAGAATCATATTGTAAAATTATTTTACAAATATGAAAATTATTTTTTGAAAAGCCAAACCCAACCCTCAGCCCAAAACTTAATTAAGAATTAAGAAGTTGTTTGAATAGGTTCTAGGATTGTGAATTGAAGAACCTAAGACACAAACCATAACACATTGGGTTAATGGGTTAGCGGGAATTAGGTCCATTAATTGGGTTAGACGTATGGTTAGATTAAAGATGGACTTAATTAGAGAATTGACTAAATCTAATCAATTGTTGTCTTAGATTAGGTCAAGGATTCTCTAGATCAATTACAATAGTTATAGTTGGTCAAGTCCATGTCTTTAATGAGAACCAAATGGACTTGATTCTTGGCTAAGCGGTCTAGCACGAACTGTTAGGTTGATCTAATCGAAACTAATTAAACCAGTTGGTGTCTAAGGTAAACTAGACTGGTGGTTTTTAATTGGGAGCCCGCTTACCTGGCCATTTCTGATGGTGTCTAAGGCAAGCTTTGGCAGACCCTCCCACTGATCGAACTTACCTGGCCTCTTGGTGAAATTATGTTTTGATCGGATCACTTGACTATTCGAGCTGACCCATGTCAGCTAGGTAAATCAGTGTGACTGATTTAGGTGCTCCTAGACCTGCCCTGGTCTCCCTTAAGCTGACTTGGTGAAGCCAGTGGGAGGATCATGATAAGCTGGTTCATCTGACTTCATCCTCTATATTATTTAAATCTTCTAAAATTATTAGGTCCTTAAAATGATAAAGTTATGGAGATAACTGAATCATAGCCTCCCATTAAGATGTTTGATAATGAGTCCATTAACTCAATAATCATTGCAGACCCAAAGGCTTGGTGCTTGTTGACTAATGGAATTATCACTCATCATATGATGACTTGGAAGTGTCTCTCTAATGGTGGTTAGGTGAGCCAACCAAAGTTGGGCTTAATCATTCGTTGGTTAGATACACCATATATGATCATGTTAATGGTTGGACCTAACTGGATCCTTACAGTGGAGGCCAAAGCCTACTGATTAGGTTTCTGGGGCAAAATTAAAATTACTAGAAATTATTTAGAGAAACAATTGGTTATGAACCTACCCCTAGATGTACATGGGTTGACCAACCAAAGTTGGGCTTGTGTGCAGTCTAAGTGGATTCTAGTACCCGCTAAGGAATTAGGGTAATTCCTCGAGTTGGAGGTAGAGGCTACTAATTCGAATAAAATAGTGGGAGAAACCTTTTGATTAAAGTCCAAATCTTTAGGTTTAATGAATCAATTACTAATTAGATTATGGTTCTCCTTTGTGTAAATATGGCCACTTCCCTATCGCTCCGATCATTGTTAGACAATGATAAGTTGGTGGGACCCAACTTCGGTAGTTGGTACTGAAAGTTGAAGATAGTCCTGGAGCATGAATGGATCCTATATGTGATAATGGATCCTGCACCTGAGGAGCCAGCTGCCAATGCATGTGGAATAGTCAGAGACACTTACCAGAAATGGCTCAGTGACCGGACCATGGTGCGCTGTATCATGCTGGCTGTCATGAGCGACGAGTTCAGTCGCAGATTCGAGATGGCTCAGCCAAAGGACATGCTTCAAGTGTTGGAGGATGCCTTTGGCACACCCGATGACGAGAGAGGCACAAGACTAGTTGTACCATCTTCAACGCCAAAATACGGGATGGTGCCTCTGTCACTGATCATGTATTGTACATGATCGAGCTGATGGAACGATTGAGCAAGCTCGGCTTTCCCTTGCATGAGCAGCTTGGGAAAGATGCAATCTTGAACTCGCTGCCCA
The DNA here is from genome assembly GCF_000442705.2 of Elaeis guineensis. NCBI lineage: Eukaryota > Viridiplantae > Streptophyta > Magnoliopsida > Arecales > Arecaceae > Elaeis > Elaeis guineensis. The sequence goes on along the minus strand of NC_025996.2, from coordinate 95,718,010 downwards.
AGTCTTATCTCCCATTCCTCACTCATTATAGAATGACAAAGCCTGAAGTAAACTACCATGGGTTACTGGGGTTGCTTCAGAACTTTGAGAAGGATCACCAACTCCTCAAGGAGTCGGTGAACTTAGTGGGAGGTTCGTCTTCTGGTTCTTGACCTTTTAAGAAAGGGAAGAAGAACAAGAAGAAGAAAGTGAAGAAGGTGCAAGTTCAGGCTGGGACATCAGTGCAGAGCCAGACCAAAAAGATCAAACCTGATAAGAGTCTATTCTATTGGCAAGCACCCTAGATTAGATAGTATGTCAGATATCTACTTATGACATTGGAGGCTAGGTCATATAAACAAGAACAGAATAAACAGATTGACTCAAGAGGGAATCCTCGAAGTCAGTGATTGTGATTCACTTCCAACCTGTGAGTCCTGTCTTCTTGGTAAAATGATCAAGTCACCTTTTACTGGAAAAGGTGAGAGAGCTACTGAGCTCTTGGGCCTAGTACATACTGATGTATGTGGGCCCATGAGCACCAGTGCTAGAGGTGGATATTTTTACTTCATAACTTTCACGGATGACCTATCCTGATATGGATATGTCTATCTGATGAAACATAAGTCGGATTCATTTAAAATGTTCAAACGATTCTGAAGTGAAGTAGAAAAACAAACTGGAAAGAGTATTAAAACTCTTCAATCTGATCGAGGAGGAGAATACCTTTTTAGTGAATTTCTCATATATCTAGGAGAGAATGGGATTCTCTCCCAATGGACTCCTCTAGGAACACCACAGCATAATGGTGTGTCTGAAAGGAGGAATCGGACTCTGTTAGACATGGTCCGATCCATGATGGGTTTTGCTAGCTTGCCGATATTCTTCTGGAGATATGCACTCGAATCGGCCAGTTATCTGTTAAATAGGGTTCCAAGTAAGTCTGTAATTAAGACTCCATATGAGATATGGACGGGACGTAAGCCGGCACTTTCACACCTTAGGGTCTGGGGGTGCCCGGCCTATGTCAAACGATTAGTCACATACAAACTTGGACCTAGGTCTGACAAATGCTCATTCATAGGGTACCCCAAAGAGACAAAAAGATATTTTTTCTATCATGCTGATGAACAAAAGGTGTTCGTCAGCCTTAAGGCAATCTTTTTAGAAAAGGAGTTCCTTGGTGAAGGAACCGTTGCCTCTAAGGTTGAACTTGATGAAGTTCAACAGGTAGAAGGACCGACACCAATAGCTGAACCTGAGTCGGATATGATTAGATCAGATTCGAAGCCCAATATACCTGCACCATTAAGGCGATCCGATAGAGTACCGCATCAGCCGGACAGATACTACGGTTTCTTGGTCCGGGATGGTGATCCCATCGAACTTGATGAGAATAATGAGGATCCGATCACCTATATGGATGCAATGCAAAGACCTGATTCCGAGAAATAGCTTGAAGTCATGAAATCCGAAATGGAGTCCATGAAGATCAACGATGTATGGACATTGGTTGACCCACCTGAAGGGGTTAAACCCATTGGGTGTAAATGGGTCTTCAAAAGGAAGAGGGGCGCAGATGGAAAGGTGGAGACCTATAAAGCCCGTCTGGTAGCCAAGGGGTATCGTCAACGTTATGGTATTGACTATGATGAGACATTTTCCCCTGTGGCAATGCTCAAATCCATTCGGATAATGCTTGCAATAGCTGTCCATCTGGATTATGAGATCTGACAGATGGATGTAAAGACAGCCTTCCTGAATGGAGAGCTGACCGAAGAGGTGTATATGATACAACCTGAGAGGTTTACATCCACAGATGAGTCCAAGGTGTGCAAGCTTCAAAGATCCATTTATGGATTGAAGCAAGCTTCTCGGAGTTGGAACATGCATTTTGATAAGGTGATCAAAACATATGGCTTCATTAAGAATGGAGAAGAGTCCTGCATCTATAAATGGACAAATGGTCCAGTTGTGGTATTCCTTATCCTGTACGTGGATGACATTCTCTTAATCGGGAATGACATCCCCGCACTACAGGGAATAAAAATTTGGTTGTCATCATAGTTCTCCATGAAGGACTTGGGTGAAGCATCCTACATCCTAGGGATGAAGATCTATAGGGATAGATCTAAAAGGATGCTTGGGTTATCCCAGTCCATGTACATAGACACTGTGCTGAAGAGGTTCAGCATGGAGAATTCCAAGAAGGGCTATCTACCGATAGACCAAAGAATTTCTCTCTCTAAGAAGGATTGTCCGACAACTCCTGAAGAGAGAGAGAGTATGAGTAGAGTCCCATATGCTTCAGCCGTGGGATCTATCATGCACGCCATGATATGTACAAGACCAGATGTGGCATACTCACTACGAGTAGTGAGTAGATATCAATCTGATCCTGGAGAAAACTACTGGAAAGTGGTTAAAGCCATCCTTATGTATTTGAGAAATACTAAGGACCAATGGTTGGTTTATGACAAGTCAGATCTGAAACTTGTGGGGTTCACAGACTCCAGCTTCCAATCTGACCATGATGGCAGCAGGAGTGTGTCGGGTTATATCTTTACTCTGAATGGTGGAGCCATCTGCTGGAAGAGTTCCAAGCAGCATACTGTGGCAGACTCTATTTGTGAAGCGGAGTATATCGCAGCATCAGATGCCGCGAATGAAGCTGTGTGGCTGAGAAAATCCATCACTGAGCTCGGAGTAGCACCCTCCCTCGATGGTCCAGTCCTGCTCTACTGCGACAGCACTGGTGTCATAGCTCAGGTGAAGGAACCCAAAGCACATCAGCGGACGAAGCACATCTTGCACCGCTTCCACCTGGTCTGAGAGATCGTGGATCGAGGTGACGTCGACCTTCAGAAGATCGATGGAAAGGAGAACCTAGCCGACCCCTTCACTAAAGCCCTGGCAATAAAGGAGTTCGACAACCATAAGTCGAAGATGGGTATAAGATACTGTGCCGAGTGGCTTTAGGACAAGTGGGAGTTGTTGGGAAATATGTCCCAAAAGCCAATCGTCAAGCTGTTGACGGTTGAGCAACCAAGTGTTGTAATTGATTTGTTAATAAATAATATACATTTGGCATCTTCATCATAAGCTTTCATTTTCTAATGAACTCCGTTGTTATGATGAAGTCCTTAGGACTATTTAAGTTTGATAAAGAGAGGATTTATCGATCAGTCCTTAAAACTGTTCACGACCAAATGATAGACTGTTAATAAGGACGACAGCTTCTATCGAGCATAGGTCGCTGTAGGCCATATAGGTTGGTTGTCCTCTTAACCAAGGAGTGTGGAGACACTGGTATGGCATACAGGTGAGATATAAGGATACATCATCATTGAACGTGACCAACTCCAGAGTATTCTACTGTCGAGAATGTCTCTGATGGGATATAGGTATAAGTATCCCTTAGACTTGAGATCACCTCAGTGACTTGCAAGCAACTCACTGTGCTTTGGTACTGGACTAACTGAATTTCTAATTCAGAGATGGAAGGCTTCTGGGCACAGTCAAGTACTTGCGAAGTCAGAGTGTGATCGAGATGGGATTGACCACTCCAAGAGTTGGAGAAGAATGAGTCGCTGTATTTCAATTTAGCAAAATCTTGGCCAGGGTAATCCATCAGATGGATTTGATATTTTGAAATACAATGTGGACAACCTGATCAGAGTTGACAGTTGAACTCTGGGGTGTCCTATGATTATTTTGGTCAAGGGGATAAATTATATGAAAACTATATCCGCATGGGTTCTAAGGATGTTGTTCTACACATTCGACCTATCCGATCGTCGGGTACCATTGCTAGATGGTCACTTCGATTGGTATAAAAATTTATTTCTATGCTACCGGCTTAGGTTCGGACCTATGAGGTCATACACATTAGAGTTCATGATCCGATCGGATGGTTAATCAACGATTAAGAATCATTCTAGGGTTAAATGATCAATACGATTGATATTTAACCCAGTGCAAGTGTTGCAGGAGGATCTATTAGCAATTCGATTGCTGATTGGCTTAATTTGATTAAGTCAATGGGCTGAGATTAAGTCTAATTAAATATAATTTAATTAGATTTGGTTTGGGCTTGATTGGATCAAGTCCAATTGGTTTATTGGATAAGCCAAGTGCAAGGAAAAATTAGTCCTAGTTCAACTAGGACTTGGGTCAATCTAATTTCTAATTTGATTAGAAAATTAAATCAGATTTAAATCTAATTTAATCTGATTAAATTAGGTTCTTAATTAGGTTAAGACCTATTTTAATTGGGTTGATCTAATTTTGATTTGATTTGATTTGGGAAACCAAATTAAAACAAGTCATAAGACAGAATCCTAGTAAGACTAGGATTCCACCTTGCGCCACATAAGCCTTCTCCACGCCCTCTCTCTTATTCAATGCCAATCTCCACTTATTTTGTGTGACAAAAGCCCTCTCCCAGATCTCTCCCACGTTCACAAAAGGCCTCCTCTCTTCTTTCTTACATGGAAGGTGGTTTGGATCAAATCTAAAAGGAATAAGTTTGGATTTCGAATTCTATGAGATAGAGTTTTAGAAATCCAAAACTCTTTCAATTTTGCACCGAATTTATCCAATTTTTTTTTGAAATTTTTGTAGCTTTTAGGGTATATATTGTGTACCCTTTTTTGGTGATCCATGCACGAAAATATGAAGAAGGTGCTCAAGAGTTGGGCGTTTCTTAACTTGCCATGTTTGGATAAGCCTTGACTAGGTATTTGACCTAGACAAGGACTCTATCATATCTCTCTATATAAGATGAGTTTCTTCATAAAATTTTAGGAAAAGTTAGAGATTTGAGAGACCTTTGTGCCATATAAAAATTAAAGAGAAATATCTTTGGGTCATAGAGATATAAAAGATGCAAGTTTGGGTATCTAGAGAGAAAAACATGAAGAAGAAGAGGGTCTTCTTCTAGGGTTTTTGTTTTCATATCTTTCCTCCCTCCATCTTGAGTTTCCTGAGAGCGTCTCAGATCTAAAACTCCTCCTTCTACTTTCCATCTTTGGAAGAGTCCAAATCAAGAAGAAGGAGGCACCTGATCAACCATTAAAGAAGGATCAGCGCAGTACTAGCATACTGTGCTGATTTCCTGAAGCAGGACTTCTGATCGAGATTCGTGGGCTCGTGTGGATGACTCCTAGAGGTCGGATGCATGTGCGGCTTGCAACATCATCCTTAAGCCCAGATCAGCGAGGTTAGAGCATCTAACTTGCAAGGTAATAGATCTGATCTATTGTTTAATACATACATTAGATGTGGTATAGAAACATGTTGATATAATCAACATGTAGTTCATGCTATACTTATATATTTTAATTTTGATTTAATGCTATGTAATAATCATGTAATAGGATCTTAGATCTAGGGATTCTCTGATTTTAGAAAATAAATTTTGATTTATTTTAGTCTTCCGCTGTATGATCTTGAAAAAGTTTCAAGATCTAACCCTGAAACCCTAGATCTGGTTCCAACATGTTTAATAATTAAACATGCATAGGGCTTCTCCGACTTTTGACCTTGTGTGGTGTCTCTCTGAACCCCCCCGACCGTTCGAGCTTTCGGACTTCTCCGACAATGAGCTTCTCCATCCATCTACCATGCCGTTCCAAAGGCTCTCTAGGCCTCACTGTCAGCCAACCTTCTACAATAACCAACTATTCTCTGAACTCATTCCGAACTCCGTCAATATCCGAGCTTCTTCGACAACGAGGTTTCACAGAAATCGGACTCCATCAGAGTTTCTACGACGATCGACCGCCTTCAAGATTCTAACCGGGCTCCTGTGAGAGTCAAACTTCTACTACGAGCGGTCTACTCCGAACTCCTACAGCGAGCGGTCTACTCTGAACTCCTACAGTGAGTGATTTGTTCCGAACTCCTATAGTGGGAGGTAGACTTCAGTCAAGCTTCTTCATAGCCGGATCCTAGACGAGCTTCTACAGCGGGATAGGACCCACTGACCAAATCGCTAGTCCTAGCTCCCACGAAATCGATCTTCGATCGAGCTTCTACAATAAGCGGTCTCCTTTCAGCCTTCTGCAAGAACCAGACCTCGACCGAACTTTTGTAGCGAATGGATATCGGACAAGCTTCTACAACGGATGGACTCCGATAGCTAGATTCTTAAAATGATCGATCACCTCTGACATCTGTCGAACCTCCCCAGCGCCATCCGAAGTCCATCGCTGGCCGACCCTCTGCCAGATCCTTCATGAAATCGAACTTCTCCGATGGATCATCTTCAGATGAGCTTCCACATTAGGCGAATCCTAGACGGACTTCTCTAGCAATCAGATTCCTATCGGGCTTCACCAACAGAAAGTCTCCATCTAAGCTTCTACAGCAGATGACTCCCACCTATAGTATCAGCGCCTAAGGTATCCGATAATAGTAGACTCGTTAGCAGCCTTGGAGACATCCGAGCTTCTCCCAGATCGATGGGATAGAGAGCCATCCTGCTCCATCAGATGTCCCAGCCGAGCTCTAGCCGACAGATCCGAACTCTCTGGCAAGTCATGACAATGGCCACTACCCTGCTCCACTCTCTGCAACGGATTCCATGTGGCTCCACTACTCTCTAGCAAGTCATGACAATGGACACTACTCTACTCTCCGTAACAAACTCCACGTGGCTCTAAACGACCCCTGACGCCACTACTCTCCATAACAAACTCCGAGCGGTTCTGAACAGCCCACTACCAGGTGGTTGCAGATGCCGCTGTCAATTAGTTACGCACTCCGTCTATAAAAAGGGACCCCCAAATACGTTCTTCTCTGAGCTCAAAAACACTATCTCAAAACTCTGCTAAAATTTTCACTCGAGCACTCCATTTCTGTTGAAGCAGAGTACTGACTTGAGCATCGGAGGGTCTTGTTGGACCACCCCCAACTCCAGTTTAGACTTTTCTTGCAGGTCCCGATGGTGGCTATGGTCATCTCGACTCCAGTAACTCCAGCTTCAGCAAAATTCTGCACCAACAGAATTGGTGCTAGAGGAAGGGTGTGTGTCTTCGCAGCACCCTTGTTCTTGAAGGAGTGCTCAATGGGACTGCCTCCAGCCATCTCCTCTGATGTCCTCCTCTCCTTCTCCTATTAGATCTCCACCTGATGCCTCCCCGAAAGGCATCCACCAGACGATCCACGGCCTACACGGCCAGATCTCAGGCTCCGGCCTCGCCTCCAGTTTCCTAGGCTCCTCCTCCTCCTCCGGCAATGGTGGTCGGTATGGAGCAGTTTGACCTGCTGGTTCAGCAGGTCAGAGGCCTCACTGAAGTAGTGTAGGCTATGCAGCAGCAGCAGCAACAGCTGCAGGTGTCAGTGCGGTTAGAAAGAGCATCATCGGAGCTCCAAGATCCGGTAGTGGGGTGGGCCACTTGGGCCAGTCATCCTGTCTTCCCCGACAAGGAAAATTTGAGGGTGGAGAGCCCCCGATCTGATCACGATTTCACTCCCGGAGGATCCCTACCTCCACTCTACCAGAAGACCCTCGAGACTCACAGTCAAGAGGACCTCCTGGATCGAAGGCTCCAGGAGATGAACCGATGGATCGAAGAGCTCCACCATGCTCCCCCTACTTATGGTGAGGATATCTACACTGACCCTCCTTTCTCTCAAATGATCATGCAGGAACCGATTCGGTCAAACTTCAAGCTCCCCCAATTTGAAAGCTATGACGGGACCTCGGATCCAGTTGACCACCTTGAGACCTTCTAAACAATGATGCTGCTCCATGGCGCGCTAGATGCCATCCTGTGCCGAGCTTTCCTATCCACTCTGAAGGGAGCAGCAAGGAACTGGTACTCAGCGTTGAAGCTGGGTACCATCTTCTCTTTTGACCAGATGAGCCACTAGTTTGCGGCTCATTTTGTTAGCAGCCGGCATTCTCGAAGAGGCTCAGAGTCCCTCATCAACATCAAGCAAAGGGAGGGGGAATCCATCCGAGTTTACGTTAACCGTTTCAATGTCACCACGTTGGAGGTCCAGAACTTGGACCAATCGGTCGCAATGGCCGCCCTGAAGGGCGGTCTTCAGAAGAACGATCTTTTATTTTCCCTGGAAAAGAAGTATCCCAGGAACTTTGCTAATTTGTTGGCTCGGGCCGAAGGATATGCCCGAGCAGAAGAAGCCTTCAAGATGAAGGATGAGGAGACCGCGAAGGAGTGGCAGGCAGGAGACTCAAGCAAGCCCGCAATTGAAAAAGGGCCGAGTGAAGCTCGACCGCATTCTCGAACTCCTCCCGGACACAGGCGTGTTCAGACTCCTCCCCGAGCTCATAAGCAAAGAAGCCCGGACCGCAGAGTTCGACGGAGCTCTCCCTCTGGAAGATTCCACAGCTACGCCCCTCTCAACACATCGAAAACTCAAGTGCTGATGGAGGTTAGGGAGCAGTTGCCAAGGTTGGAAAGGATGCGCTCGCACCCCGAAAAGTGCAACCCGAATAAATTCTGCCTCTATCACCGTGACCATGGCCACGACATTGAAGAATGTATTCAGCTCCGAGACTAAATCGAGGAGCTCATCAGGCGAGGTCGGCTCGACAGATTTATTTAACGCCGACCTGAAGGTAGGGAAGACCGGCCTAGGGCCCTGCCACAGTCGGAGCCGCCAAGGAGGGAAGAGCAACCTGAAGATCGATCCCTGATAGGGATTATCAACTCCATCTCAGGAGGACCCTGATGGGGAGCAGACCTTCCACGGCTATAGGGTTTGAAAAATCTACGAATGTATTACTAACAACTTTGCCCTAAATAAAAATTTCTTTCATATTCGCATATTTTTTTTTTGGCATAAGCTTATAACGGTAAGAAGTAAGAAGTAACTCCCCCATACAAACAAAATTAAGCATGTTAGGAACAGGAGGAGAACCTCATCCTAAAATGAGCAAAGATGAAGGTTCGATTTCTTAAAGACCGGATGGGGGGAGAGGCCCTTGCAACGGCCCTTATGTGCCCCCACAGCCTTGTTAGGAACAGGAGGAGGACCTCATCCTAACATGAGCAAAGTCGAAGGCCCGGTCTCTTAAAGATCGGACAGGGGGAGAGGCACTTGCAATGGCCCTTATGTGCCCCCATAGCCTTGTTAGGAATAGGAGGAGGACCTCATCCTAACATGAGCAAAGTCGAAGGCCCGATCTCTTAAAGATCGGATGGAGGGAGAGGCCCTTGCAATAGCCCTTATGTACCCCCACAGCCTTGTTAGTAACAGGAGGAGAACCTCGACCTAACATGAGCAAAGACGAAGGCTCGATCTCTTAAAGATCAGATGGGAGGAGAGGCCCTTGCAACAGCCCTTATGTGCCCCCACAGCCTTGTTAGGAACAGGAGGAGAACCTCATCCTAATATGAGCAAAGTCGAAGGCCCAGTTACTTAAAGATCAGATGGGGGGAGAGGCCCTGGCAGCGGCCCTTGAGTGCCCCCCCAACCCTGTTAGGAACAGAAGAAGAACCTCATCCTAACATGAGCTAAAACTGACCGTCGGAAATAAGAGGAGAACCTCATCTTGACATAAACAAAGGCTCGATCGATCAAGATCGGACAAAGAGGAAAGCCTCCTCAATGGCCCCTCTACACTCTCACGACCCCATCAAGAGTAGAGGGAAAACCCTCACTCGAACACAGAAGAAAAGGAGAGATGAAAAGAAAAAATGACGAACTACGCTAGCGATAAGTGAAAAATGAACTACATCAAAGGCACAAGGGACCTCATCTCAATGAGAAAGAAAACCCTTGTCCATGCTCTCCAGTCCCTAAGGGCGAATCAATACAGCGACGACCTAGAATCTTCAAACAACATCGACGTCCAACAAGACGAAAGACAAAAGAAGCTCAGTAAACAACACTCAAAGCAAGAATAGATGAGGTAATGAGAAAAATCCTATTTTATTTCATTAGTAAAGCGTGCGTTACGAAGCCTTTGAAGGCTGAGACTCAGGGGACCTCACCTCAACGAGGAAGAAGACCCTTGTCGAAAATCTTCGATCCCAAAGGGCGAATCAGCACAGCGACGATCGAGAATCTTCAAACAACATCGACGTCGAACAGGATGAAAGACAAAAGAAGTTTGGTAAATGACAACTCAACACCAAAATGGACAAGGTAATAGACAACTTCATTTTTATTTCATTGGTGAAGTACACATTACAAAGCCCTGAAGGCCAAAAACAAAAAGGGAAATGACCAGAGAAAAAAAAAGGAATACATAAAAAAGAGAAGAAAGGAGCTCTAAGGAAGCCTGGCTTTTCCGACTTCAAGCTCTCGATCTCAGCCTTATTAGGGATTGCCGTAAGTTTTCAACTTCTTCCTCTAGTTCCATCTTTCTCAGCAGTATATCCCAATACATCTAATGGAACCACCGGCTCTCACCCTCCGACTCTCGAAGCCTCTTCCTCAAGACCTCAGACTCCACCTCGGCATCTTTGACCGCCTGCTGCTCATGGACTAGCTGAATCTTCAGCCGCTGCAGTTCAGCCTCCCCCCACCCAAGGGCCACGGACAATTCTGCCATGGTCCCCCTCAAAGAGCGGAGGTCGTCAGAGCCTTGTGCAGAGGTGAGCTGGGCTCTCTCAGATAGCTACCTCCGAAGGTGGGCAACTTCGTCGGTCACCGTCTGGAGCTTCCTTCGATAGTCCTCTACTTGCCCGCTCCAGCCGACTCGGTAGGCGTCGTAGTTTGCCTCAGTGTTCTGCAGCTGCTTTTGAAGGTCAGAGAGCTTCTGCGACCAGTCTCGATTGCGGTCGGCTTGGACTGTGAGCCAGGATGAGCTCCCTTCCAACTGATCGATCTTCTCCCATGTGGCCACCAGTTCAACTTCAAGAGAGCTGATCTTGGAAGCCTGAGTCCAAGATCGGTCGCTAGCATATTTTCGGAGTTCCTCGAGCTCCGTAACGAAGTCAGCCTTCTTTCGGGTGAATTCCATGAGCCCCTTTTTGTGGAGGTCCTGAAGACGAACAGCCTTCGCAGTGACTTTCGAATGGCTCTTCCTCAGTCAGTGAAGTTCATCTTCCAGCTTCTTAAATTTCTTCGTCAACTGATGAACTTCCCTTCTGAGGTCACGAATCATCGACTTTAGAGGAATCTCCTGTGGCAGGGGGAGAGCTTCGGTAGGGCACTATTGTTGGGAGACAAGAGCGCCATGACTCAGATTAGTACAAAAAGATAAAAGAGAAGGAAAAGAATACAAAAAAAAGGGGGCCCTCTGTAAAGAAGAATCCGATTTCATTGATTAAATAATTTTCGAGTACAAGAGAACGAAGAAAAATCACCACAAAGAAAAAATATAAAGCTAGAGGTTCCAGACCTCTGGGGTAGAAGTAGAGGGGCTCGGCGTCTCCGAAAGATCGTCAGCGGCAGCCGTGGCAGTCGACGAGGTCCTGGCTGGGGGAGGACCGACAGCGACTTCGGATGGTCCGGCTTCGTCATCGGATGTCTCATTCAGGAAGCCAAGATCTAATTCAGGAAACCTTCCAGCCACCTTCTCTTGACAGAGTTCGAAACTCTTGATGAAGGTGTCTTGGCCGAACTGGACCTTTAGATCCTCCATCTCGGAGGAAGCTTTGAACTCCTCCACTGCTCGGGCCGTTGCCTCCGAGACCAGGGACGGGATCCGTGCTTTTAGCTCGAAAACCTATGCCTTCAACTCAGAAACCTGTGCCTTCAATGCGAAGACCTAGCCTCAGCCTTTCCTCTCTCCTCCTTCAAGACGGCCTCAGATCGGACGAGATTTGTCCCTCCTTTTCCAGTGCCTCTCGAAGATTTAGGACCTCGACGATCTTTTTCTCGAGGCGGACGGCCCCAACCAGGCGACCTTCCTCTGCACGAGCTGCCTCCCTCTTGGCAATCTTCACCGCCTCGACGTTGGTGACAAGCTAGTGCCCAATCTGTAAGAAAGGTCGGGGAGTCAATATAAAGGCTGAAGAATAAATTAAGAAGTAGGAAAGAGGAAAAAGATGAGTTGACCTACTTCGAGGAAAGATCCCAGAGATTGCCAAACCCGCAGCTCGGGATCGGCTAGGACGATCCTCTCGACGACCTCGGGCAGAATGCATCCTTCGATCAGCCTCTTTATTAAGTCCCTGTTGTTGAAGGAATTTTCCCCCAGGTCTTCCTCGGAGCCACCGGCCCCCTCGATGGCAACCTTGCGACTACAGCTCCTCCGGGCCAAGGTCTTCTTTCTCCTCCTCCCTTCGGCCCCGGGTGCCCCCTTGGGATGAACCTCTGGAGCAGGATCCTTGGTCGGGGGGCTCCTTGAAAGGGCTCGAGGGACTTCGGGTTCGGTGTCGGAAGGAACTTCGATGGCGATGGCCACCGGAGCAGGTGCGGCCGAGCTTGTCCCTTCTGTCCTGGCTTTCTTCACCGACCCCGAAGTCGAGGCATCTTTTCTCTTGTGGGTCTTGAGATCCTGGGCTAACATCCGAGCCATGCTTGCATCCATGTCTGCGATAAAAGAAAATCAACACGGCTTAGAGAAGGAATAAGAGAAAGGGGAAGAAAAGAAAATATATATATATAATAATGGTACCGACAGGGTTAAGAGGACTCAGACCGACATTGAACAAAAGTTGTTCCTTCAGAAGTTCAGGGAGGAGGGGGGCTCGATAGGCCTCGAGCTTTTGGGAGGCTTCGAGGTCGTCCCTTTCCAGGCTAGAAGCCCGATGGACGAAATCCCTCAGAGAGCCCCAAGGGGGTAATCCTAGCTCCAAGGTCGGGCATCAGACATAGAAGTAACTCTCCTTCCAGTTGTGGATAGAAGAAGGGGTGCCTTTCAGCAACCCTTTTCTACCGAACTGAGGGGAGAAGTACCACCAGTCTTTTACCGAGGGATAACGCTTGAAGGTGTAGAAATTTCTAAACAAGGAAAGCGTCGGTCGAACTTCAGCTAAACTACAAAGAGAAAGAAACTCTATCAAAAACCTAAAGGAGTTCGGCACGACGGAAACTAGAGAAATGTTTAGAAAATGAAAGAGAGCAACGATAAAGGACGGCAATGGAAGTCGAAGTCCGACATGGAAGGCCTCCTGGTACAGACAGAAGCAGCTGGGAGGAGGGGCGCTAGCCCGGTCAGTTGGCCCGAGAAGCTCCAACTCGTACTCCGGAGGAACTCCATACTGAATCCTTATCAGCGAGAGTTCATCCGGAGTCAAGGAGCCGGGGATGGTGTCCGGCACAAAGGCCAGACAAGGTTGGTCCTAGCTACGGGTTCGTCTACGATACCAGAACTTTGGGAAACTGGGGCTGATGAACTCCTAGAACTGCTAGAAGAGGAGATATCGAAGACATTTTGGATCGAATAGAAGCCACAAAATCCCAAAAAAATCAGGAAAAATAGCAAACAGGCCCTCAAGGAAGCTAAATGAACAGAATATGAAGAAGAAAGGATAGAAAAACGACAAGGAGTTTCAAACTAACCTAGATCGGCCCCAGGAGTGCAGGAAGACGGCGAGGACGATGGAAGTCGACTCGAAGGATGCCTAAGGCTGAGAAGGATGCTAGAGGAAGCTGGAGCTCTTGGGGAAGAGGAGGAGAACTGAGGGATTCTCTCAAGCAAAGTGAGACCCCTGATGGAGGAGAACATGTTTAAATAGACCCTGGGATCCGACGCAATAATGATTGTGGATCTCCTCTGGCTGGCCTGCACTCGTCGTGTATCCCACTCACCTTGACAGACTATTGAAAATGGCTGGCAGCTGACAAAGTCATTATTGCACCGTACCTAAAGCCACGTTCCGACGAAAATTTCAAAAAGAAGAAATCTTTTTCGAAAAGCCTCTAGTACCAACGTGCCGAACGTCAAAATATCTAGCAACCACCGAGCGCAGAAATCGAGAGAAGCAACTTCGACCATAAGAATTTCTCTGTACTTCCTTCATTCGAAACCCAAACTCGAAAGTAAGGGGATTGGTGTTGGGTATAAAATACCCTTCGATCGAAGTTTGTAAAAGATCGACCCCAACATGTTTAATAATTAAACATGCATAGGGCTTCTCTGGATTCTGACCTTGTGTGGCGTCTCTTTGAACCCCCCTGACCGTCCGAGCTTCCGGACTTCTCCGATAATGAGCTTCTCCATCCATCTACCGTGCCATTCCAAAGGCTCTCTAGGCCTCACTGTCAGCCGACCTTCTACAGTGACCAACTATTCTCCGAACTCCTTCCAGACTCCGTCAATATCCGAGCTTCTTTGACAATGAGGTTTCTACAAAAATCGGACTCCATCCGAGTTTCTACGGCGGTCGACCACCTTCAAGATTCTAATCGAGCTCCTGTGAGAGCCAAACTTCTACTACGAGCGATCTACTCTGAACTCCTACAGCGAGCGGTCTGCTCCGAACTCCTACAATGGGAGATAGACTTCAGCCAAACTTCTTCATAGCTGGATCCCAGATGAGCTTCTACAGTGGGACAGGACCCATCGGCCAGATCGCTACTCCTAGCTCCCATGACAATCGATCTTCAATCGAGCTTCTACAATAAGTGGTCTCCTTTAAGCCTTCTGTAAGAACCAGACCTCGACTGAACTTTTGTAGCGAATGGATATCGGACGAGCTTCTACGACGGATGGACTCCAGTAGCTAGATTCTTACAACGATCGATCACCTCTGATGTCTGCCGAACCTCCCCAGCGCCATCCAAAGTCCATCGCCGGCCGACCCTCTGCCAGATCCTTCATGAAATCGAACTTCTCTGATGGATCATCTTCAGACGAGCTTCCATATCAGGTGAATCCCAGATGGACTTCTCTAGCAATCAGATTCCTACCGGGCTTCACCAACGGAAAGTCTCCATCCGAGCTTCTACAGCAGATGACTCCCACCTGTAGTATCAGCGCCTAAGGTATCTGATAACAGTAGATTCGTTAGCAGCCTCGGAGACATCCGAGCTTCTTCCAGATCGATGGGATAGAGAGCCATTTCACTCCATTAGATGTCCCAGCTGAGCTCCAGCCGACAGATCCGAACTCTTTGACAAGTCACGACAATGGCCATTACCCTGCTTCACTCTCTGCAATGGATTCCGCATGGCTCCACTACTCTCTGGCAAGTCGTGACAACGGACACCACTCTACTCTTCGTAACAAACTCCATGTGGCTCTGAACGACCCCTGATGCCACTACTCTCCGTAACAAACTCCGGGCGACTCTGAACAGCCCACTACCAGGCGGTTGTAGATGTCGCTGTCAATTAGTTACACACTCCATCTATAAAAAGGGACCCCCAGATACGTTTTTCTCTAAGCTCAAAAACTCTATCTCAAAACTCTGCTAAAATTCTCACTCCAGCACTCTATTTCTATTGAAGCAGAGTACTGACTTGAGCATCGAAGGGTCTTACCGGAGCACCCCCAACTCCGATTTAGACTTTCCTTGTAGGTCCTGATGGTGGTCGTGATCATCTCGACTCCAGCAACTTCAGCTTCGATGGAATTCTGCACCAACAGGACATATGGGTCTAATTCGATTAAGTAATTGGTTAAATCGAGTCAAGTGTTAAATTAAGTTAAATCAATTAAGTTAATGATTAGATAATTATTGTTGATCAAATCGATTGAGTCCCATATGTAGAATCGATTAACCTAAGGACCTAATTTGGCTTATTGATTTGAGCCCGATTCACTTAAGCTAACCAATTCTGATCAATTGTCCAATTGGTGTCTAAGGTAAATAATTGAAAGGTGGTTATTTAATTGATTTTGTTCACTTATCTGACCAATTTATTGATGTCTAAAAAAAGCAACGGGGGGACCCCCACTAATCTCCACTTACCTGATCAATTTGAAAGATTGAGTCACAAATATAGTTGCTTGGTGGTTTGATTTAGCCCATACCAATTATATCAGTCATGTGATGACTGATTAGATTAGATCTAAATCCAAATCTCTTCACAAAATATTAAGTCCAAGGTCTTCCGTCATTGTAGATGTGCGGGCGTGATACCGCATTGATTGTTCTCGGCTGGTCACAATCGTTCAGTTGCATCGAAAACATGCAACCACTCTATTAGCAAAGAGTTACTGCAGGGTAAAGATGAGATTGGGTCCAATAACTATTAAGTGAGGGACCTAATGATGGCTTTATACCTGCTTGTGAACGGTGGGTCTGACTTAACTAAAAAGTACAGGCAATAATTGTTAGGTGATCCCACATGACTTAGAGACCAAGTGACTACAACATGCTTAGAGAAGCATCTGGACAGAGTTATCCATGCATCGATGTTTATTCATGTTACCAATAACTGTTAGGTGAGGTGCACGGCATCGGTGGGACCACAGCACCCACTAGAAATCCAATTATCACGTTAGAATTTTCGTTTCTCCATCCAAAGAGTGTGAGAGTTCTGATAAAATAGTGGGAGTCTCTTTTTGCATCTAAAAGTCTCTAGAGCAAAATTATAAAATAAATACAATCTAATTAGAATCTTTACTCTCTGCTGTTCATTGTGTCAGCTTCCAACCCTCTAGCTTGAATCCTAGATATGAACCGATTAACCGAAATCGAGTATATAGACTGACTTATAAATTTAAGAATTATTTTTAATTTTAGAAAATTAAGTAATGTTCTCTACCAGATTATTCTAATGTTAACAACCTATCCAACTCATAGTCAACGAGCTATACTTGACGAGTGGATGGACAATGACAATAAAGATAGGTGCTATGCATGAGTACATGTATACTGCCAATGACATGTTGATTCATCCACAAGTATTGTGAGGTGATTAGAGTTGCACAGCGCATATGATGCATGATGGATAGTCAGTCTATGATCATTATTTGATAATGATCAAGGATATTAAAGAGCTTAAAAAGCTCGACATGACCATGCATAAGAAATTGCTTATGGATTTGATCTTGCGATTTCTGATTAGTTTATATAGATAGTTTATGGTAAACTACCATATGAAAGACCATCATGGCACTTTATCTCAATTGGTCAAAGTGTTGATAACAAAGAAATCTTAAAAGAGTTCAGAGGTAAATACCTAGAGAGCCTAAAGAAACAAAGACACACCTAGAGTAGGTATATTGAAATTGCTCAATACTGTCCTTATAATTTTTTTTTCTCCTAGTTGAGCTACAGACTCTAGTGTAGAGTCGATGGAAGGTAGAGGGCTGAGGAAGTAACCCTTGAATTGGCTATAAGGCAATAGTTGCTGCTGCAGCCATGGGTATCTGTCTTTTGCGATCATCGTTTGGATTTAGTTCTTAGAGACAGTCTCTATCATTTGCATGTTGATGCATCTGTGAACTTAATTGAGCAATTAATGAATGTCATTGGATCTGAGAGATCTAAAATTGAGATAAAATTTAAAGTATATGTAGAACCTATAGCTAAGTCATATTGGAGAAGAAATGATTAACAAATTAAAAAAATATGGGCTTGGGCTCATAGACTGTTGAGTCAAATCTAGTTTGTGTATCATCTCTTTGAGAAAATATGATCAAGCTACTCTTGTGAGACAAGAAGAAACTGACCACTGAGATACTTATCCTTGTACACATTTGATGTGTGTAGCCCATGTGATGTGCTAACCAAGGAGTTGTCTTTACTTTGTATATGAGATACAAATCTGAAATTTTTGAAAGGTTCGAAGAATTCAGATATAAGTAGAGAAATAAATCAAAAAATTTCTGAAAGTACTTCGATCAGATCGAGGATGCAATACCATTGAAAGAAATTGCTCGATTATCTTATAAAATGATATTGTTTCATATTGGACCCCTCTTAGTAAATCTCAGCTCAATGAGATAAGAAGAGTCATGAGACTATATGAGATATGATCTGATCCACAATAAAATTCACTGATTTATTTATGTTTCTTTTGGAACATACTTTATTTCTATGGAATTAGGTTCTCTCTAAACCTTTCCTATATCACCATATGAGATATGGCATGGTGAGAACTGAATTTTAATTATTTTGAGACTCAAAGATGTCCAGCCTGTGTCTAAGACAGCTGATGGATATGTTAGAGGATAGGTCTATAAAGCTCTTCCTAAAAGAGTTTGGGATATTACTTTTCGATGGGATTACAATGTGATTGTGACTCAATGCTATTTTCTTGAAAAATTATTTAACCAAGATGAAGTAGTGGGAGAAAAATTAAGCTCGAAGAGAGTGTCTCTATAGAGCAGCGAGCCTTGGGACCTCAAGAACCTATTTATCATGATGAGCCAGTAGATGTATATTCCTCCTCCACCTCATGCACATAGTAGGATCTCCAATCCTCTCGAAAGGTACTCACGTATGCTTAACAAAGAATGTAGAGAAAGTCGTTTCTCATGGGAGAAGGAAATATAGAGATGATCTCAGAACCTACAATGAGGTGATGTGAGACATCGACTCCAAGAAAAGATGTGAAATAGCTTTCCTTAGTAGAGATCTTTCGAAAATTTTTATATGGAATACCCTATGGATTTCACTTCTTGTGATAGGTGATCACAAAGACCAGAATACCCTTGGAGTTGGAACATTCATTTCAATGATATGATCAAATTGATTGATCAGATATGAGGAATTATGGGTTTCAAAAGGATCAATGGGAGTGTCCAATACTGACATCAGTTAAAATATGGTTGAATATAGATTTCTCCATAAAAGATATAAAGTGAGCATCCTAAAGATCTATAGAGATAGATGCAATTGGATGCTTGTATTTTCACAGATAAAGTACAAAGATCGGATACTGAAAGTGTTCAGCATAGAAATCTTGGAGAGGGGTCTGCTATCCTCTTGGGTATAGTCGTATGTCATAAAGTACTATTGGGAAAAGTGTCTTAAAGCCAATCGTCAGCTTGTTAATGATTGTGCTTCTTTTTGTATTAGTATATAAATTATAAATAAATAAAAATTATTTTGGCATTTTTTCATCATAAATTATTTCATCTTCTAATGAACTCCTGTGTTGTGGTGAAGTCCTTAGGACTATTTAGACTCGACAAAGGAGGATTTGTCGTTTAGTCCTTAAACCTGTTCACGACCAAATGATACGTTGTTACCAAAGACAACAATGTTTATCAAGCATAAGTCGTTGTGTGCCATATGGGTTGGTTGTCCTCTTAACCAAGGAGTGTGGAGACATTGGTATGGCATATAGGTGAGATGTAAGGGTACATCTGCACTGAACGTGACCGACTTTGGAGCTATTTTTACTGTCAAGATTTGCTCCGATGGGATATGGGTATAACTATCCCTCCAATCTGAGACTGCCACGGTGACTTACAAGTAACTCACTGCACTTAGGCACTAGACTACCTGAATTTTTAATTCAGTGACGGAAGGATGCTGGATGTAGTCAAGTACTTGACTTGTCGGTGCATGTGTCAAGATGGGATTGACCACTCCAGTTTAGGAGCTATGTATAGTCGTGTTTCAATTTAGCAAAACCTTGGCCAGAGTAGTCCTAGTGAAGAGTCACAGGACTGTTTGAGTTGAGCATGACTCGGATGATCTAATCAGGGTTGACAGTTTAACCCTGAGTCATCCTAAACACAGGGGTCAAAAGGGATGAATTATACAGTAACCATATTCATATAGGTTCTTAGTATTACGATTGCAACTATTCGACCTATCCGATCGTTGGGTACCATTGCTAGATGGTTACTTCGATTAGTACAAGAATTGGTTCCTGTGCTACCGGCTTAGGTTCGAACTTGTGGGGTCACACACATTAGAGGTTCCTATCTGATCTGATGGCTGATGAAGAGTCTTAATATTTGTGGACTTTGAGTCCTACGTGTCTGAGACTCTATGATCAAGAATCAGGATTCTCTAATCACGAGTCCCACATATTTTGGGTACCGGGGTCAAGAGTCCCACTGGTTTGGGACTCTTCGATCAAGGTTTCATATTGATGGACTTTGATATCCGATTGTCCATCGAATTTGGACTCAATATTTATGAGAGGTTTAATTAGTGATTTGATCACTAATTAACTCAATTTGATTGAGTAATTATTTTTGGATCAAGTCCAATGGAATTGGATTCGGTTGGGTTTGAGCCGATTAGGTTAAGAGTTGACCTAATCGTCGAGATGGTTTGGTCCCTGATTTGATCAGGGATTGGGCTTAGTCAATTCCTGATTTGATTAATATTTTATTGAGCCTAATTAAGCCTAATTAAGTTGAATTTCAATTAGTCTAATTGGGCCTAACTTATTTGGTTCAATTAGGTTGGTTTAAATAATGAAACCACCTTGACCCAAACTCCCTGCGCCACCTCACATCCACTGTGCCCATTTGAATTCACGAGAAGGAATTTTTCATGAATTTTTTCTCATGCAAAGCCCTCCCCACGCCCATATTTGTGCACCATATGGATGGATAAAGCTGATTAGTTAACCATTCAAATTCAAAGCATGTTTGAATTTGAATGGATAACTTATCTCTTGTGCCTTCATGCTTATCCATCTTGTGCACCACATAACTTACACGAGAAAAGGTTTCTCATGAAATATTTCTATGCACAAAAAGTCCACGCCCTTCTCTTCTCATGCCATAAGTGGATAGGGATGAGTTGGTTTGCATTTGAATTCAAACTCGATTTGAATTCAAATGTGCAACCACTTATCTTTATCCTCTCACGCGGATAAGACACGTTCGATGTTGTTTTAAAAAGAGGAGAAAGGTGGGGCATGCATAGAATTTTTTGGTGAGAAAGTTTGGGGTGTGAGGAACCTTTCTGCATGAGGTGAAGGTCCAAAACTTTTCGAGAGAAAAAGAAAGAAAAAAGGGCGCAGAGTTTTTCTTAGTGTACCCTAGGGTTTCAGCCTGGGGTTCGGGAAGTGAGAAGGTGAACTACGAGTGTCGTGAGCTCACCAAATTTTAGAGAGATCTTCAACATCCTCTCAAGCATGTTTGCTAATGATCTGGAGTATCCAAAGAATCGATAGACATCGATCGAAGGAGTTTGATCAGCATCGACCGTCGAAAGGGCTCTACAACGAGCTAGCACTCGTGAGGAGCCGATCAGATCGGGAGCCTCGTGTGGATGATCTACAGAGGCTAGACATGCTGTGTGGCTGCATCACGATGATCAGACTCTTCCGACAGTGATCAGATTACGGCAATCTACTACCCGCACAAAGGTATTGTGTTCTGAACATATTACAGTAAAGTGTTTACTGTTTAAATTCGAATTTCAAATTTAAATGTATGCATGTTGTATATCATATTTAGATCTTAGTGTAGTATAAATATATATTAATTAATTAGATTAATTAATATTTTCCACTATAAAATCATAATTTTGAAAAAATTTTAAAATTACTATTTTACCCCTGCACTGAATTTCGCTACAAATGGTATCAGAGCTGGTTCTAAAATATGATATATGAATTTACATGCATAGATTAAGTTGTAATCTAGAAGTTTAAATTTGAAATTTGAAATTCAAAATTTGAAATTTGAATTTTGAAAGTTGTTCAAAATTCAAAATTCAAATATTTAAAATTCAAATTTTGAAATTTAAATTTTGAAATTTGAAATTTGAAATTAAAAATTCTAAATTCAAAAATTTGAAATTCAAAATTTAAAATTTGAAATTTGAAATTTGGTTGAAATTTCAAATTTGAAATTCAAAATTTAAAATTCAAAATTTGAAATTCAAAAATTTGAAATTTGTTTGAAATTTGAAATTCAAAATTTAAAATTTAAAATTTGAAATTTGAAATTTAAATTTTGAAATTGGTATATTTAGATATACTTGATTCAAGTAGCAAGTAATCGAATTGGGTTGGTTGCCATGACCATCCGATTATAGGAAGAAAGTAGGATTTAAAGGCCCTCTCCTCCCATTCGATGGGGTCTCCTATGGTGGTAGGGGTGCCGCTGTAATTATATCCCATGCAGATGAAGCAGCGAAAGGACTTAATTGTAAAGGTTCAATTGTAAAATTTATCATGAATATGTTAGATTAGATCTAAAAGAATATTCATGATTTATTTTGATTGAGTTATTCTCTTTTATGTAATTAGCAATAGGATTGCTATTTATGAAATGTGCTGATCTATTTATGAAATGAATCAACATATTTAGTGAACAAAAAATAAAACCTTTCAAATTTCAAAATTATTTTCAAAATGCCAAACCCTGATCCATCAGCCCAAATACTTAATTAAAAGAATTAAGTGTTGTCAAGTTGGTCTAGAATTGTGAATTAAGACCTAAGATAATTGCATAAACTTGTGGGTCAATGGGTTAGATAGATTAGGTCCATAATTGGATTAGACCTAAGGTTAGCTTAAAAAAATGGACTAAATTAGAGTAATTGGTCAAATCTAATCAAAAGTTGAATTAGATTAGGTCAAGGACACTCTAGACTCAACTTCAATAGTTATAGTTGAATGGGTCCATGTCTTTAACTAGACCAAGATGGACTTAATTCATGGCTACACGGTGGAATCCTATTTACTAAGTTGATCAAATTAAAACTAATGAATCGGTTGGTGTCTAAGGTAAGTTCGACAGTTTGACCAGTGGTTCTTAAGTGGGAGCTACTCACATTGATTTGATCTCTGACGAGTTAATGGCATATCCCCACCACTGATCTCACTTACCTGGCCAACCTAGTGAGTTAGGTTTTGATTAGATCACTTGGTGATTAGGGCTCACCCATGTCATTAGGTAAATCAGTGTGACTGATTTAGGTGCTCCTAATGCCGGCTTTAATTAAATCCTTTTTAATCTGACTTGGTGAAGTCAGTGGGAGGATTGAAATTGGCTGGTTAATTTCTTCTCTTCTATCCTTTAATAAAATCCTCAAAATTATTAGGTCCCTAAAATGATTAAGTTATAATGATAACTAAGTCATAGCCTCCCATTAAGTGAGTGATAATGAGTCCATTAGTTTAATAATCACTGGAGGCCCAAAGGCCTGGTGCTTATTGACTAATGGAATTATCATTCATAGTATGATAATTTGGTTTGAGTCTTTCTGATGGTGGTCAGGTTGGCCGGTCAAAGTCGGGCCTGATCATTTATTGGTCCGATTCACCAAATCAAGTCATGTTAATGGTTGGACCTAACTAGATCTTTTTAGTGGAGGCCAAAGCCTACTGATTAGGTTCTGGGGCAAAATTAATTACTAGAAGTTGTTTAGAGAAACAACTGGTTATGAACCTACCCATAGATGCACATGGGTTGACCAACCAAAGTTGGGCTCGTGTGTAGTCTATGTGGATTCTAGTACCCATTAAGGAATTAAAGTAATTCCTCGAATTAGAGGTTGAGGCTATCAGTTCGTTAAAATACTGAAAGAAACTTTAGACTAAAGTCCAAATCTTTAGTATTAATAATTTATGTACTAATAGAAGTCTGGTTTTTCTTTATGCAGCTATGGCCACTACCCTGTCGCTCCAATCATTATTAGATAATGATAAGCTCATGGAATCTAATTTTGATAGCTGGTATCAAAAATTAAAAATCATCCTTGAGCATGAGCGGATCCTTTATGTTGTAACGGATCCGGCACCCGAGGAGCCAGCCTCGAATGCTAGAGGGACGATCCGAGATACTTACCAGAAGTGGCTCAATGATCACACCACCGTTCGATGCATAATGCTGGCGGCAATGAATGATGAGTTCAGCCACAGGTTTGAGAATGCCCAGCCGCAGGAGATGCTTCAAATGTTGAACGACTCCTTTGGCACACCTGACGATGTTGAAAGGCACAAAACTAGTTGTGCCATTTTTAATGCTCGGATGAGGGATGAGGCCTCAGTCACTGATCATGTACTGTACATGATCGAAATGATTGAGCACCTAAGTAAACTAGGCTTTCCTCTGCATGAGCAGCTCGGTAAGGATGCGATCCTTAATTCATTGCCCAAGTCCTTCCTCCCCTTCCTTACTCATTTTCAAATGACAAAGCTGCAGTGAACTACCACGGCTTGTTGGGGTTGCTACAGAACTTTGAAAAGGACCACCAGCTCCATAAGGAGTCGGTGAATGTTGTGGAGGGTCTTCTTCTAGTCGTCGACCCTTTAAGAAAGTGAAGAAGAACAAGAAGAAGAAGAACAAGAAGGTGCAGCCGCATGTCGGGACGTTTGCACAGGGTCAGACTAAGAAGCGCAAGCCCGACCAGAGCCAGGCGGAGTACTTCTTTTGCAAGAAACAGGGGCACTAGAAGAAGAACTGTCCTCTATACATTGCCTCCCTAGACCCAAACAGGCCAAAGAAAAAGCAAAGTAATTATATGATAACACCTTGCAACTTTTCCATTTGTGATACTACTGCCTAGGTATTGGATATCGAAAGCCCTTATCATATTTGCAATTCGATGCAGGGTCTGCAGGTCAGTAGGAGATTTGATGAAGGCGAGAGGTTCCTGAACGTTGGAGATGGAAGCAAAGTTTCAGTTCTAGCTTTAGGAATCATAAACCTTGTAATCAATTTTCGTAATGTAATTCTGAGTGAATGTCACTATTGTCCAAACTTTTTATTAAATATTATTTTTGTAGGCCTTTTGGCCATGTACGGTTATGATTTTTTAATAAAAAAAATGTTTATAATATTATTTTGAATGGTGTTACAATATTTGTTGGACAACTAAATAATAAAATTTACTTTCTATCATAACCTGTTAATGTGGTTCAAACCTCTGGTAAATACCCTAGAATAGATAATGTGTCAGAAGTCTACCTGTGGCACTGTAAGCTAGGTCATATCAATAAGAACAAGATAAACAGGTTAGCTCAAGAAGAATTCTTGAAGTAGGTGATTGTGAATCACTTCTAACCTGTGAGTCTTATCTTTTTGGGAAGATGACCAAGTCACCTTTTACTGGAAAAGGTGAGAGGCCAGTGAACTCTTGGGTCTGGTACATTCTGATGTATGTGGACCCATGAGCTCAAGTGCAAGAGGTGATATTTCTACTTCATAACCTTCACAGACGACCTATCGAGGTATGGGTATGTCTATTTACTGAAGCATAAGTCAGAGTCATTTAAATGTTCAAACTATTCTGAAATGAGGTAGAAAAACAAACTGGAAAGTGTATTAAAACTCTTCGATCTGATCGAGGAGGTGAATACCTTTCCAATGAGTTTCTGACATATCTTAGGGAGAATGAGATTCTCTCTCAGTGGACTCATCCTGGAACACCACAGCATAATGGTGTGTCTGAAAGGAGGAATCAGACCTTGTTGGACATGGTCCGATCCATGATAGGGTTTGCTGGTCTGCCGATCTCCCTCTGGAGATATACGCTCGAATCGGCTTGTTACCTTCTAAATAGGGTTTCGAGTAAGTCTGTAACCAAAACGCCATATGAGTTATGGATAGGACGTAAGCCAGTACTCTCGCATCTTAGGATTTGGGGGTGTCCGACTTATGTTAAATATTTAATTACGGACAAGCTTGGACCTAGGTCTGACAAGTGTAATTTCATAGGATACCCAAAAGAGATCAAAGGGTATTATTTCTACCTAGCTGATGAGCAAAAGGTGTTTGTCAGCCTTAAGGCAATCTTTTTAGAAAAGGAATTCCTTGGTGAAGGGACAGTTGCCTCTAAGGTCGAACTTGAGAAAGTTCGACAGGTAGAAAAATCGACACAAATAGCTGAACCTAAACTAGATTTGGTTAGATCAGATCTGGAGCCCATTCTTCCTGCACCCTTAAGGCGATCTGGTAGAGTATCGCATCAACCGAACAGATACTATGGTTTCTTGGTCCGGGATGGAGATCCTATCAAACTTGATGAAAACGATGAGGATCCGATCACCTACATAGATGCAATGCAGAGATCTGACTCTGAGAAATGGCTAGAGCTAATGAAATCCAAAATGGAGTCCATGAAGGTCAATGATGTGTGGACATTGGTTGACCCACCCGAAGGAGTAAAATTCATAGGATGTAAATGGGTCTTCAAGAAAAAGAGGGGCGCAGACGGAAAGGTGGAAACCTATAAAGCCCATCTGGTTGCTAAAGGATATCGTCAATGTTATGGTATAGACTATAATGAGATATTTTCTCCTGTGGCAATGCTCAAATCCATTCGGATTATGCTTGCGATAGCTGCTCATCTGGACTATGAAATCTGGCAGATGGATGTGAAGACAGCTTTCCTAAACGGAGAGCTGGGCAAAGAGGTGTATATGATACAACCTGAAGGATTCACATCCACAGATGAGTCTAAGGTGTGCAGGCTACAGAGGTCCATTTATGGACTTAAGCAGGCATCCCGGAGTTGGAACATATGTTTTTGATAGGACGATCAAGATGTATGGCTTCGTTAAGAACGGAGAAGTGTCCTGCATTTATAAGTGGGCTAATGGTCCAGTAGTAGTATTTCTTGTATTGTATGTGAATGATATTCTCTTAATCAGGAATGATGTCTCTGCATTACAGGGAATAAAGATTTGGCTGTCGTCATAATTCTCCATGAAGGATCTGGAAGAAGCTTCCTACATCCTAGGGATGAGGATCTATAGGGATAGATCTAAAAGGCTGCTTGGTTTATCCTAGTCCACATACATTGATACTATGTTGAAAAGGTTCAGCATGGAGAATTTCAAGAAAGGCTATCTACCGATAGGCCATGAAATTTCTCTCTCAAAGAGGGATTATCCGACAACACCTTAAGAGAGAGAGCGTATGGGTAGAATTTCATATGCTTCGACAGTGGGATCTATCATGTACGCCATGACATGTACACGACCAGATGTGGCATACTCACTAGGAGTAGTGAGTAGATACCAATCTGATCTAAGAGAAAATCACTGGAAGGTTGTTAAAACCATCCTAAAGTATTTAAGAAATACTAAGGACCAGTGGCTTGTTTATGGTGAATCGGACTTGAGACTTATAGGGTTTACAGACTCTAGTTTTCAGTCTGATTACGATGATAGAAAGAGTGTGTCGGGATTTATTTTTACCCTTAATGGTGGGGCTGTCTGCTGGAAAAGTTTCAAGTAGCACACTGTGACTGATTCAGTTTGCGAGGTGGAGTATGTCACTGCATCAGATGCTGCCAAAGAAGTGGTGTGGCTGAGGAAATTCATCATCAAGCTTGGAGTAGCACCCTCCCTTGTTGGTCCAGTTCTGCTCTACTGTGACAGCTCTGGCGTTATTGCTCAGGCGAAGGAACCAAAGGCACACCAACGGACGAAGCATATTCTACGTCGCTACCATCTCATCCGAAAAATTATGGATCGAGGTGACATCGACCTTCAGAAGATCGATGAAAAGGAGAACCTGGCCAACCCATTCACTAAAGCCATTGCAGTGAAGGAGTTCGACGACTTCAAGTCGAAGATGGGTATTAGATACTGCATCGATTGGCTTTAAGCCAAGTGGGAGATTGTTGGGAAAAGTATCTCAAAGCCAATCGTCAGTCTGTTAATGGTTGTGCTCCTTTTGGTATTAGTATATAAATTATAAATAAATAAAAATTATTTTAATATTTTTTCATCACAAATTATTTCATCTTCTAATGAACTCCTGTGTTGTGGTGAAGTCCTTAGGACTATTTAGACTCGACAAAGGAGGATTTGTCGTTTAGTCCTTAAACCTGTTCGCGACCAAATGATATGTTGTTACCAAGGATAACAATGTTTATCAAGCATAGGTCGTTGTGTGCCATATGGGTTGGTTGTCCTCTTAACCAAGGAGTGTGGAGACACTGGTATGGCATACAGGTGAGATGTAAGGGTACATCTGCACTGAATGTGACCAACTTCGGAGCTATTTCTGCTGTCAAGATTTGCTCCGATGGGATATGAGTATAACTATCCCTCCAACCTGAGACCGCCACGATGATTTGCAAGCAATTCATTGCACTTAGGCACTGGACTACCTAAATTTCTAATTCAATGACGGAAGGATGCTCGGTGTAGTCAAGTACTTGACTTGTCGTTGTGTGTGTCAAGATGGGATTGACTACTCTAGTTCAGGAGCTGTGTACAGTCGTGTTTCAATTTAGCAAAACCTTGACCAGGATAGTCCTAGTGAGGAGTCACAGGACTGTTTGAGTTGAGCACGACTCGGATGATCTAATTAGGGTTGACAGTTTTACCCTGAGTCATCCTAAACACATGGGTCAAAAGGGATGAATTATATAGTAATCATATTCATGTAGGTTCTGAGTATTGCGATTGCAACTATTCGATCTATTTGATCATCGGGTACTATTGCCAGATGGTACTTCGATTAGTACAGGAATTGGTTCCTGTGCTACCGGCTTAGGTTCGAACCTGCGGGGTCACACACATTAGAGGTTCCTATCTGATCTGATGGCTGATGAAGAGTCCTAATATTTGTAGACTTTGAGTCCTATGTGTCTGGGACTCTGTGATCGAGAATCATGATTCTCTGATCACAAGTCCCACACATTTTGGGTACCGTGTTCAAGAGTCCCACTGGTTTGGACTCTTCGATCAAGGTTTCATATTGATGGACTTTGATACCCGATTGCCCATCGAATTTAGACTCAATATTTATGAGAGATTTAATTAGTGATTTGATTACTAATTAACTCAATTTGATTGAGTAATTATTTTTGGATCAAGTCCAATTGAATTGGATTCCGTTGGGTTTGACCCGATTAGGTTAAGAGTTGATCTAATCATCGAGATGGTTTGGTCCCCTGATTTGATCAGGGGTTGGGCTTAGTCAATTTCTGATTTGATTAGGATTTTATTGAGCCTAATTAAGTCTAATTAAGTTAGGTTTAAATTAGTCTAATTGGGCCTAACTTATTTGGTTCAATTAGGTTGGCTTAAATAATGAAACCACCTTGACCCAAACTCCCTGCGCCACCTCACATCCACTGCGCCATTTGAATTCACGAGAAGGA